>NW_028187556.1:0-46000 GCF_964204655.1 Triturus cristatus
TCACTCTCTACTACCCACTCTCTACTACTCTCTACTCTCTACTCACACTCTACTACTCTCTACAACTCATCACTCATCACTCCTCACTCTCTACTGCTCACTCTCTTCTACTCTCTACTACTCACTCTCTACTACACGCTCTACTACTCTCTACTACTCACTCTCTACTACTCTCTACTCCTCACTCTCTACTTCTCTCTACTCACTCTCTACTACTCACTCTTTACTACTCTCTACTACTCACTCTCTACTACTCACTCTACTACTCTCTACTACTCACTCTCTACTCACTCTCTACTCACTCTCTACTCTACTCACTCTCTACTACTCTCTACTATCAACTACTCACACTCTACTACTCTCTACTACTCACTACAACTCATTCTCTACTATTCACTACTACTCACTCTCCACTACTCACTCTATTACTCACTACTACTCACTCTCTACTGCTCACTCTTTACTACTCTCTACTACTCACTCTCTACTCACTATCTACTACTCTCTACTCATTCTCTACTACTCGCTACTACTCACTCTCTACTGCTCACTCTTTACTACTCTTTAGTACTCACTATAGTACTCACTCTCTACTACTCTCTACTTCACTCTTTACTACTCTCTACTACTCACACTCTACAACTCATTATACTACTCTCTACTACTCACTCCCTACTACTCTCTACTACTCTCTACTCCTCTCTACTCTCTACTACTCACTCTCTACTACTCTCTACTCACTCTACTACTCTCTACTCACTCTCTACTACTCCTTACTACTCAATCTCTACTGCTCACTCTATTCTACTCTCTACTACTCACTCTCTACTACTCACTCTACTACTCTCTACTACTCACTCTCTACTACTCGCTACTACTCACTCTCTACTGCTCACTCTTTACTACTCTCTACTACTCACTCTACTACTCTCTACTACTCACTCTCTGCTCACTCTCTACTACTCTCTACCCTACTCACTCTTTACTACTCTCTACTTTCAACCACTCACTCTCTACTACTCTCTACTACTCACTAATATTCATTCTCTACTACTCACTACTACTCACTCTCTACTACTCACTCTATTACTCACTACTACTCACTCTCTACTGCTCACTCTTTACTACTCTCTACTACTCACTCTCTACTACTCTCTACGTATTCTCTACTACTCGCTACTACTCACTCTCTACTACTCACTCTTTACTACTCTCTACTACTCACTCTCTACTACTCACTCTACTACTCTCTACTATTCACTCTCTACTCACTCTCTACTCACTCTCTACTCTACTCACTCTCTACTACTCTCTACTTTCAACTACTCACTCTCTACTACTCTCTACTACTCACTCTACTGCTCTCTACTATTCATTCTCTACTAATCGCTACGACTCACTCTCTACTACTCACTCTCTACTCACTCTCTACTCACTCTCTTCTACTCTCTACTACTCACTCTCTACTACTCACTCTACTACTCTCTACTACTCACTCTCTACTACTCTCTACTCCTCACTCTCTACTACCCTCTACTCACTCTCTACTACTCGCTACTACTCACTCTCTACTGCTCACTCTTTACTACTCTCTACTACTCACTCTACTACTCTCTACTACTCACTCTCTGCTCACTCTCTTCTACTCTCTACCCTACTCACTCTTTACTACTCTCTACTTTCAACTACTCACTCTCTACTACTCTCTACTACTCACTACTATTCATTCTCTACTACTCACTACTACTCACTCTCTACTACTCACTCTATTACTCACTATTACTCACTCTCTACTGCACACTCTTTACTACTCTCTACTACTCACTCTCTACTCACTCTCTACTACTCTCTACTCATTCTCTACTACTCGCTACTACTCACTCTCTACTGCTCACTCTTTACTACTCTCTAGTACTCACTATACTACTCACTCTCTACGACTCTCTACTTCACTCTTTACTACTCTCTACTACTCACACTCTACAACTCATTATACTACTCTCTACTACTCACTCCTCTCTACTACTCACTCTCTACTACTCTCTACTCACTCTACTACTCTCTACTCACTCTCTACTACTTGCTACTACTACTTTCTACTCACTATCAACTACTTTCTACTCACTCTCTACTACTCGCTAATACTCACTCTCTACTGCTCACTCTTTACTACTCTCTACTACTCACTCTCTACTACTCACTACTACACACTCTCTACTGCTCACTCTTTACTACTCTCTACTACTCACTCTCTACTACTCACTCTACTACTCTACTACTCACTCTCTACTACTCTCTACTCTACTCACTCTCTACTACTCTCTACTCTCTGTTACTCACTCTCTACTACTCTCTACTCACTCTCTACTACTCTCTACTACTGTATACTACTCACTCTCTACTGCACTCTTTACTACTCTCTACTACTCACTCTCTACTACTCACTTTCTACTCACTCTCTACTACTCTCCACTCACTCTCTACTACTCTCTACTGCTCACTCTTTACTACTCTCTACTACTCACTCTCTACTACTCGCTACTACTCACTTTCTACTGCTCACCCTTTACTACTCTCTACTACTCAATCTACTACTTTCTACTTCTCACTCTCTAATACTCTCTACTACTCTCTACTGACTCTCTACTACTCTCTACTCTCTACTACTCACTCTCTACCACTCTCTGCTCACTCTCTATTACTCGCTACTACTCACTCTCTTCTGCTCACTCTTTACTACTCTTTACTACTCACTCTCTACTACTCACTCTCTACTACACACTCTCTACTACTTTCTACTAATCCCTCTCTACTACTCACTCTCTACTACTCACTCTACTATCCTCAACTACTCACTCTACTACTCTCTACTACTCACTTTCTACTTTTCACTCTCTACTACTCACTCTCTACTACTCTACTACTCACTCTCTACTACTCTTCTCTACTACTCTCTACTCGCTCTCTACTACTCGCTACTACTCACTCTCTACTGCTCACTCTTTACTACTCCCTATTACTCACTCTCTACTACTCACTCTACTACTCACTCTCTACTACTCTCTGCTCTACTCACTCTCTACTACTCTCTACTCTCTACTTCTTACCCTACTACTCTCTACTACTAACTCTCTACTACTCACTCTCTACTACTCTCTACTACTCACTCTCTACTACTCTCTACTCACTATCTACTACTCTCTACTCACTCTCTACTGTTCGCTACTACTCACGCTCAACTGCTCACTCTTTACTACTCTCTACTACTCACTCTCTACTACTCGCTACTTCTCACTCTCTACTGCTCACTCTTTACTACTCTCTATTACTTACTCTCTACTCACTCTCTACTACTCTCTACTCACTCTCTACTACTCACTCTCTACTACTTTCTACTCACTATCTACTACTTTCTACTCACTCTCTACTACTCGCTAATACTCACTCTCTACTGCTCACTCTTTACTACTGTCTAGTACTCCCTCTCTACTACTCGCTACTAATCACTCTCTACTACTCACTCTACTACGCTCTACTACTCACTCTCTACTACTCACTCTCTACTACTCACTCTCTACTACTCTCTACTCACTCTCGACTACTCTACTGCTCACTCTTTACTACTCTCTACTACTCACTCTCTACTACTCGCTACTACTCACTTTCTACTGCTCATCCTTTACTACTCTCTACTACTCAATCTACTACTTTCTACTACTCACTCTCTACTACTCTCTACTACTCTCTACTCACTCTCTACTACTCTCTACTCTCTGCTACTCACTCTCTACCACTCTCTGCTCACTCTCTATTACTCGCTACTACTCACTTTCTTCTGCTCACTCTTTACTACTCTCTACTACTCACTCTCTACTAATCACTCTCTACTACACACTCTCTACTACTTTCTACTAATCCCTCTATACTGCTCACTCTCTACTACTCACTCTACTATTCTCTACTACTCACTCTACTACTCTCTACTACTCACTTTCTACTTTTCACTCTCTACTACTCACTCTCTACTACTCTACTACTCACTCTCTACTACTCTTCTCTACTACTCTCTACTCGCTCTCCACTACTCGCTACTACTCACTCTCTACTGCTCACTCTTTACTACTCCCTATTACTCACTCTCTACTACTCACTCTACTACTCACTCTCTACTACTCTCTGCTCTACTCACTCTCTACTACTCTCTACTCTCTACTTCTCACACTACTACCCTCTACTACTAACTCTCTACTACTCACTCTCTACTACTCTCTACTACTCACTCTCTACTACTCTCTACTCACTATCTACTACTCTCTACTCACTCTCTACTGTTCGCTACTACTCACTCTCAACTGCTCACTCTTTACTACTCTCTACTACTCACTCTCTACTACTCGCTACTTCTCACTCTCTACTGCTCACTCTTTACTACTCTCTACTACTTACTCTCTACTCACTCTCTACTACTCTCTACTCATTCTCTACAACTCGCTACTACTCACTCTCTACTACTCTCTACTACTCACTCTCTACTGCTCACTCTTTACTACTCTCTACTACTCACTCTCTACTCACTCTCTAATACCCTCTACTCATTCTCTACTACTCACTACTACTCACTCTCTACTACTCTCTACTCACTCTCTACTACTCGTTACTACTCACTCTCTACTGCTCACTCTCTTCTACTCTCTACTACTCACTCTCTACTACTCACTCTACTACTCTCTACTACTCACTCTCTACTACTCTCTACTCCTCACTCTCTACTACTCTCTACTCACTCTCTACTACTCGCTACTACTCACTCTCTACTGCTCACTCTTTACTACTCTCTACTGCTCACTCTACTACTCTCTACTACTCACTCTCTGCTCACTCTCTACTACTCTCTACCCTACTTACTCTTTACTACTCTCTACTTTCAACTACTCACTCTCTACTACTCACTACTATTCATTCTCTACTACTCACTACTACTCACTCTCTACTACTCACTCTATTACTCACTACTACTCACTCTCTACTGCTCACTCTTTACTACTCTCTACTACTCACTCTCTACTCACTCTCTACTACTCTCTACTCATTCTCTACTACTCGCTACTACTCACTCTCTACTGCTCACTCTTTACTACTCTCTAGTACTCACTATATTACTCACTCTCTACAACTCTCTACCTCACTCTTTACTACTCTCTACTACTCACACTCTACAACTCATTATACTACTCTCTACTACTCACTCTCTACTACTCTCTACTACTCTCTACTCCTCTCTACTCTCTACTACTCACTCTCTACTACTCTCTACTCACTCTACTACTCTCTACTACTCACTCTCTGCTCACTCTCTACTACTCTCTACCCTACTCACTCTTTACTACTCTCTACTTTCAACTACTCACTCTCTACTACTCTCTAATACTCACTACTATTCATTCTCTACTACTCACTACTACTCACTCTCTACTACTCACTCTATTACTCACTACTACTCACTCTCTACTGCTCACTCTTTACTACTCTCTACTACTCACTCTCTACTACTCACTCTACTACTCTCTACTACTCACTCTCTACTCACTCTCTACTCACTCTCTACTCTACTCACTCTCTACTACTCTCTACTTTCAACTACTCACTCTCTACTACTCTCTACTACTCACTCTACTGCTCTCTACTATTCATTCTCTACTACTCACTCTCTACTACTCACTCTCTACTCACTCTCTACTCACTCTCTACTACTCGCTACTACTCACTCTCTACTGCTCACTCTTTACTACTCTCTACTACTCACTCTCTACTCACTCTCTAATACTCTCTACTCATTCTCTACTGCTCACTACTACTCACTCTCTACTACTCGTTACTACTCACTCTCTACTGCTCACTCTCTTCTACTCTCTACTACTCACTCTCTACTACTCACTCTACTACTCTCTACTACTCACTCTCTACTACTCTCTACTCCTCACTCTCTACTACTCTCTACTCACTCTCTACTACTCACTACTACTCACTCTCTACTGCTCACTCTTTACCACTCTCTACTACTCACTCTACTACTCTCTACTACTCACTCTCTGCTCACTCTCTACTACTCTCTACTCTACTCACTCTTTACTACTCTCTACTCTCTACTACTCACTACTACTCATTCTTTACTACTCTCTACTACTCACTCTCTACTCACTCTCTACTACTCTCTACTCATTCTCTACTACTCGCTACTACTCACTCTCTACTGCTCACTCTTTACTACTCTCTAGTACTCACTATATTACTCACTCTCTACAACTCTCTACCTCACTCTTTACTACTCTCTACTACTCACACTCTACAACTCATTATACTACTCTCTACTACTCACTCTCTACTACTCTCTACTACTCTCTACTCCTCTCTACTCTCTACTACTCACTCTCTACTACTCTCTACTCACTCTACTACTCTCTACTCACTCTCTACTACTTGCTACTACTCACTCTCTACTGCTCACTCTTTACTACTCTCTACTGCTCACTCTCTACTACTCACTCTCTACTACTTTCTACTCACTATCTACTACTTTCTACTCGCTCTCTACTACTCGCTAATACTCACTCTCTACTGCTCACTCTTTACTACTCTCTACTACTCACTCTCTACTACTCGCTACTACACACTCTCTACTGCTCACTCTTTACTACTCTCTACTACTCACTCTCTACTACTCACTCTACTACTCTACTACTCACTCTCTACTACTCTCTACTACTCTCTACTCTACTCACTCTCTACTACTCTCTACTCTCTGTTACTCACTCTCTACTACTCTCTACTCACTCTCTACTACTCTCTACTACTGTCTACTACTCACTCTCTACTGCACTCTTTACTACTCTCTACTACTCACTCTCTACTACTCACTTTCTACTCACTCTCTACTACTCTCCACTCACTCTCTACTACTCTCTACTGCTCACTCTTTACTACTTTCTACTACTCACTCCCTACTACTCACTACTACTCACTCTCTACTGCTCACCCTTTACTACTCTCTACTACTCAATCTACTACTTTCTACTACTCACTCTCTACTACTCTCTACTACTCTACTCACTCTCTACTACTCTCTACTCTCTACTACTCACTCTCTACCACTCTCTGCTCACTCTCTATTACTCGCTACTACTCACTCTCTACTGCTCACTCTTTTCTACTCTCTACTACTCACTCTCTACTACTCACTCTCTACTACTCACTCTCTACTACACACTCTCTACTACTTTCTACTACTCCCTCTCTCCCACTCACTCTCTACTACTCACTCTAAAATTCTCTACTACTCACTTTCTACTTTTCACTCTCTACTACTCACTCTCTACTACTCTACTACTCACTCTCTACTACTCCTGTCTACTACTCTCTACTCGCTCTCCACTACTCGCTACTACTCACTCTCTACTGCTCACTGTTTACTACTCTCTAGTACTCACTCTCTACTACTCGCTACTACTCGCTCTCTACTACTCACTCTACTACTCTCTACTACTCACTCTGTACTACTCACTATCTACTACTCTCTACTCTCTACGAACTCTCTACTACTCTCTACTCACTCTCTACTACTCGTTACTACTCACTCTCTACTGCTCACTCTCTTCTACTCTCTACTAATCACTCTCTACTACTCACTCTACTACTTTCTACTACTCACTCTCTACTACTCTCCACTCCTCACTCTCTACTACTCTCTACTCACTCTCTACTACTCGCTACTACTCACTCTCTACTGCTCACTCTTTACTACTCTCTACTACTCACTCTACTACTACTACTAACTCTCTGCTCACTCTCTACTACTGTCTACCCTAGTAACTCTTTACTACTCTCTACTTTCAACTACTCACTCTCTACTACTCTCTACTACTCACTACTACTCATTCTCTACTACTCACTACTACTCACTCTCTACTACTCACTCTATTACTCACTACTACTCACTCTCTACTGCTCACTCTTTACTACTCTCTACTACTCACTCTCTACTCACTCTCTACTACTCTCTACTCATTCTCTACTACTCGCTACTACTCACTCTCTACTGCTCACTCTTTACTACTCTCTACTACTCACTCTACTACTCTCTACTACTCACTCTCTGCTCACTCTCTACTACTCTCTACCCTACTTACTCTTTACTACTCTCTACTTTCAACTACTCACTCTCTACTACTCACTACTATTCATTCTCTACTACTCACTACTACTCACTCTCTACTACTCACTCTATTACTCACTACTACTCACTCTCTACTGCTCACTCTTTACTACTCTCTACTACTCACTCTCTACTCACTCTCTACTACTCTCTACTCATTCTCTACTACTCGCTACTACTCACTCTCTACTGCTCACTCTTTACTACTCTCTAGTACTCACTATATTACTCACTCTCTACAACTCTCTACCTCACTCTTTACTACTCTCTACTACTCACACTCTACAACTCATTATACTACTCTCTACTACTCACTCTCTACTACTCTCTACTACTCTCTACTCCTCTCTACTCTCTACTACTCACTCTCTACTACTCTCTACTCACTCTACTACTCTCTACTACTCACTCTCTGCTCACTCTCTACTACTCTCTACCCTACTCACTCTTTACTACTCTCTACTTTCAACTACTCACTCTCTACTACTCTCTAATACTCACTACTATTCATTCTCTACTACTCACTACTACTCACTCTCTACTACTCACTCTATTACTCACTACTACTCACTCTCTACTGCTCACTCTTTACTACTCTCTACTACTCACTCTCTACTACTCACTCTACTACTCTCTACTACTCACTCTCTACTCACTCTCTACTCACTCTCTACTCTACTCACTCTCTACTACTCTCTACTTTCAACTACTCACTCTCTACTACTCTCTACTACTCACTCTACTGCTCTCTACTATTCATTCTCTACTACTCACTCTCTACTACTCACTCTCTACTCACTCTCTACTCACTCTCTACTACTCGCTACTACTCACTCTCTACTGCTCACTCTTTACTACTCTCTACTACTCACTCTCTACTCACTCTCTAATACTCTCTACTCATTCTCTACTGCTCACTACTACTCACTCTCTACTACTCGTTACTACTCACTCTCTACTGCTCACTCTCTTCTACTCTCTACTACTCACTCTCTACTACTCACTCTACTACTCTCTACTACTCACTCTCTACTACTCTCTACTCCTCACTCTCTACTACTCTCTACTCACTCTCTACTACTCACTACTACTCACTCTCTACTGCTCACTCTTTACCACTCTCTACTACTCACTCTACTACTCTCTACTACTCACTCTCTGCTCACTCTCTACTACTCTCTACTCTACTCACTCTTTACTACTCTCTACTCTCTACTACTCACTACTACTCATTCTTTACTACTCTCTACTACTCACTCTCTACTCACTCTCTACTACTCTCTACTCATTCTCTACTACTCGCTACTACTCACTCTCTACTGCTCACTCTTTACTACTCTCTAGTACTCACTATATTACTCACTCTCTACAACTCTCTACCTCACTCTTTACTACTCTCTACTACTCACACTCTACAACTCATTATACTACTCTCTACTACTCACTCTCTACTACTCTCTACTACTCTCTACTCCTCTCTACTCTCTACTACTCACTCTCTACTACTCTCTACTCACTCTACTACTCTCTACTCACTCTCTACTACTTGCTACTACTCACTCTCTACTGCTCACTCTTTACTACTCTCTACTGCTCACTCTCTACTACTCACTCTCTACTACTTTCTACTCACTATCTACTACTTTCTACTCGCTCTCTACTACTCGCTAATACTCACTCTCTACTGCTCACTCTTTACTACTCTCTACTACTCACTCTCTACTACTCGCTACTACACACTCTCTACTGCTCACTCTTTACTACTCTCTACTACTCACTCTCTACTACTCACTCTACTACTCTACTACTCACTCTCTACTACTCTCTACTACTCTCTACTCTACTCACTCTCTACTACTCTCTACTCTCTGTTACTCACTCTCTACTACTCTCTACTCACTCTCTACTACTCTCTACTACTGTCTACTACTCACTCTCTACTGCACTCTTTACTACTCTCTACTACTCACTCTCTACTACTCACTTTCTACTCACTCTCTACTACTCTCCACTCACTCTCTACTACTCTCTACTGCTCACTCTTTACTACTTTCTACTACTCACTCCCTACTACTCACTACTACTCACTCTCTACTGCTCACCCTTTACTACTCTCTACTACTCAATCTACTACTTTCTACTACTCACTCTCTACTACTCTCTACTACTCTACTCACTCTCTACTACTCTCTACTCTCTACTACTCACTCTCTACCACTCTCTGCTCACTCTCTATTACTCGCTACTACTCACTCTCTACTGCTCACTCTTTTCTACTCTCTACTACTCACTCTCTACTACTCACTCTCTACTACTCACTCTCTACTACACACTCTCTACTACTTTCTACTACTCCCTCTCTCCCACTCACTCTCTACTACTCACTCTAAAATTCTCTACTACTCACTTTCTACTTTTCACTCTCTACTACTCACTCTCTACTACTCTACTACTCACTCTCTACTACTCCTGTCTACTACTCTCTACTCGCTCTCCACTACTCGCTACTACTCACTCTCTACTGCTCACTGTTTACTACTCTCTAGTACTCACTCTCTACTACTCGCTACTACTCGCTCTCTACTACTCACTCTACTACTCTCTACTACTCACTCTGTACTACTCACTATCTACTACTCTCTACTCTCTACGAACTCTCTACTACTCTCTACTCACTCTCTACTACTCGTTACTACTCACTCTCTACTGCTCACTCTCTTCTACTCTCTACTAATCACTCTCTACTACTCACTCTACTACTTTCTACTACTCACTCTCTACTACTCTCCACTCCTCACTCTCTACTACTCTCTACTCACTCTCTACTACTCGCTACTACTCACTCTCTACTGCTCACTCTTTACTACTCTCTACTACTCACTCTACTACTACTACTAACTCTCTGCTCACTCTCTACTACTGTCTACCCTAGTAACTCTTTACTACTCTCTACTTTCAACTACTCACTCTCTACTACTCTCTACTACTCACTACTACTCATTCTCTACTACTCACTACTACTCACTCTCTACTACTCACTCTATTACTCACTACTACTCACTCTCTACTGCTCACTCTTTACTACTCTCTACTACTCACTCTCTACTCACTCTCTACTACTCTCTACTCATTCTCTACTACTCGCTACTACTCACTCTCTACTACTCACTCTACTACTCTCTACTACTCACTCTCTACTACTCTCTACTCCTCACTCTCTACTACTCTCTACTCACTCTCTACTACTCGCTACTACTCACTCTCTACTGCTCACTCTTTACTACTCTCTACTACTCACTCTACTACTCTCTACTACTCACTCTCTGCTCACTCTCTACTACTCTTTACCCTACTCACTCTTTACTACTCTCTACTTTCAACTACTCACTCTCTACTACTCTCTACTACTCACTACTATTCATTCTCTACTACTCACTACTACTCACTCTCTACTACTCACTCTATTACTCACTATTACTCACTCTCTACTGCACACTCTTTACTACTCTCTATTACTCACTCTCTACTCACTCTCTACTACTCTCTACTCATTCTCTACTACTCGCTACTACTCACTCTCTACTACTCTCCACTCCTCACTCTCTACTACTCTCTACTCACTCTCTACTACTCGCTACTACTCACTCTCTACTGCTCACTCTTTACTACTCTCTACTACTCACTCTACTACTACTACTCACTCTCTGCTCACTCTCTACTACTCTCTACCCTAGAAACTCTTTACTACTCTCTACTTTCAACTACTCACTCTCTACTACTTTCTACTACTCACTACTACTCATTCTCTACTACTAACCACTACTCACTCTCTACTACTCACTCTATTACTCACTACTACTCACTCTCTACTGCTCACTCTTTACTACTCTCTACTACTCACTCTCTACTCACTCTCTACTACTCTCTACTCATTCTCTACTACTCGCTACTACTCACTCTCTACTGCTCACTCTTTACTACTCTCTAGTACTCACTATAGTACTCACTCTCTACTACTCTCTACTTCACTCTTTACTACTCTCTACTACTCACACTCTACAACTCATTATACTACTCTCTACTACTCACTCCCTACTACTCTCTACTACTCTCTACTCCTCTCTACTCTCTACTACTCACTCTCTACTACTCTCTACTCACTCTACTACTCTCTACTCACTCTCTACTACTCGTTACTACTCACTCTCTACTGCTCACTCTCTTCTACTCTCTACTACTCACTCTCTACTACTCACTCTACTACTCGCTACTACTCACTCTCTACTGCTCACTCTTTACTACTCTCTAGTACTCACTATATTACTCACTCTCTACAACTCTCTACCTCACTCTTTACTACTCTCTACTACTCACACTCTACAACTCATTATACTACTCTCTACTACTCACTCTCTACTACTCTCTACTACTCTCTACTCCTCTCTACTCTCTACTACTCACTCTCTACTACTCTCTACTCACTCTACTACTCTCTACTCACTCTCTACTACTTGCTACTACTCACTCTCTACTGCTCACTCTTTACTACTCTCTACTGCTCACTCTCTACTACTCACTCTCTACTACTTTCTACTCACTATCTACTACTTTCTACTCGCTCTCTACTACTCGCTAATACTCACTCTCTACTGCTCACTCTTTACTACTCTCTACTACTCACTCTCTACTACTCGCTACTACACACTCTCTACTGCTCACTCTTTACTACTCTCTACTACTCACTCTCTACTACTCACTCTACTACTCTACTACTCACTCTCTACTACTCTCTACTACTCTCTACTCTACTCACTCTCTACTACTCTCTACTCTCTGTTACTCACTCTCTACTACTCTCTACTCATTCTCTACTACTCTCTACTACTGTCTACTACTCACTCTCTACTGCACTCTTTACTACTCTCTACTACTCACTCTCTACTACTCACTTTCTACTCACTCTCTACTACTCTCCACTCACTCTCTACTACTCTCTACTGCTCACTCTTTACTACTTTCTACTACTCACTCCCTACTACTCGCTACTACTCACTCTCTACTGCTCACCCTTTACTACTCTCTACTACTCAATCTACTACTTTCTACTACTCACTCTCTACTACTCTCTACTACTCTACTCACTCTCTACTACTCTCTACTCTCTACTACTCACTCTCTACCACTCTCTGCTCACTCTCTATTACTCGCTACTACTCACTCTCTACTGCTCACTCTTTTCTACTCTCTACTACTCACTCTCTACTACTCACTCTCTACTACTCACTCTCTACTACACACTCTCTACTACTTTCTACTACTCCCTCTCTCCCACTCACTCTCTACTACTCACTCTAAAATTCTCTACTACTCACTTTCTACTTTTCACTCTCTACTACTCACTCTCTACTACTCTACTAATCAATCTCTACTACTCCTCTCTACTACTCTCTACTCGCTCTCGACTACTCGCTACTACTCACTCTCTACTGCTCACTCTTTACTACTCTCTAGTACTCACTCTCTACTACTCGCTACTACTCGCTCTCTACTACTCACTCTACTACTCTCTACTACTCACTCTGTACTACTCACTAACTACTACTCTCTACTCTCTACTCACTCTCTACTACTCTCTACTCACTCTCTACTACTCGTTACTACTCACTCTCTACTGCTCACTCTCTTCTACTCTCTACTAATCACTCTCTACTACTCACTCTACTACTTTCTACTACTCACTCTCTACTACTCTCCACTCCTCACTCTCTACTACTCTCTACTCACTCTCTACCACTCGCTACTACTCACTCTCTACTGCTCACTCTTTACTACTCTCTACTACTCACTCTACTACTACTACTCACTCTCTGCTCACTCTCTACTACTCTCTACCCTAGTAACTCTTTAGTACTCTCTACTTTCAACTACTCACTCTCTACTACTCTCTACTACTCACTACTACTCATTCTCTACTACTCACTACTACTCACTCTCTACTACTCACTCTATTACTCACTACTACTCACTCTCTACTGCTCACTGTTTACTACTCTCTACTACTCACTCTCTACTCACTCTCTACTACTCTCTACTCATTCTCTACTACTCGCTACTACTCACTCTCTACTGCTCACTCTTTACTACTCTCTAGTACTCACTATAGTACTCACTCTCTACTACTCTCTACTTCACTCTTTACTACTCTCTACTACTCACACTCTACAACTCATTATACTACTCTCTACTACTCACTCCCTACTACTCTCTACTAATCTCTGCTCCTCTCTACTCTCTACTACTCACTCTCTACTACTCTCTACTCACTCTACTACTCTCTACTCACTCTCTACTACTCGTTACTACTCACTCTCTACTACTCTCTACTACTCACTCTCTACTACTCACTCTACTACTCTCTACTACTCACTCTCTACTACTCTCTACTCCTCACTCTCTACTACTCTCTACTCACTCTCTACTACTCGCTACTACTCACTCTCTACTGCTCACTCTTTACTACTCTCTACTACTCACTCTACTACTCTCTACTACTCACTCTCTGCTCACTCTCTACTACTCTTTACCCTACTCACTCTTTACTACTCTCTACTTTCAACTACTCACTCTCTACTACTCTCTACTACTCACTACTATTCATTCTCTACTACTCACTACTACTCACTCTCTACTACTCACTCTATTACTCACTATTACTCACTCTCTACTGCACACTCTTTACTACTCTCTATTACTCACTCTCTACTCACTCTCTACTACTCTCTACTCATTCTCTACTACTCGCTACTACTCACTCTCTACTACTCTCCACTCCTCACTCTCTACTACTCTCTACTCACTCTCTACTACTCGCTACTACTCACTCTCTACTGCTCACTCTTTACTACTCTCTACTACTCACTCTACTACTACTACTCACTCTCTGCTCACTCTCTACTACTCTCTACCCTAGAAACTCTTTACTACTCTCTACTTTCAACTACTCACTCTCTACTACTCTCTACTACTCACTACTACTCATTCTCTACTACTAACCACTACTCACTCTCTACTACTCACTCTATTACTCACTACTACTCACTCTCTACTGCTCACTCTTTACTACTCTCTACTACTCACTCTCTACTCACTCTCTACTACTCTCTACTCATTCTCTACTACTCGCTACTACTCACTCTCTACTGCTCACTCTTTACTACTCTCTAGTACTCACTATAGTACTCACTCTCTACTACTCTCTACTTCACTCTTTACTACTCTCTACTACTCACACTCTACAACTCATTATACTACTCTCTACTACTCACTCCCTACTACTCTCTACTACTCTCTACTCCTCTCTACTCTCTACTACTCACTCTCTACTACTCTCTACTCACTCTACTACTCTCTACTCACTCTCTACTACTCGTTACTACTCACTCTCTACTGCTCACTCTCTTCTACTCTCTACTACTCACTCTCTACTACTCACTCTACTACTCGCTACTACTCACTCTCTACTGCTCACTCTTTACTACTCTCTAGTACTCACTATATTACTCACTCTCTACAACTCTCTACCTCACTCTTTACTACTCTCTACTACTCACACTCTACAACTCATTATACTACTCTCTACTACTCACTCTCTACTACTCTCTACTACTCTCTACTCCTCTCTACTCTCTACTACTCACTCTCTACTACTCTCTACTCACTCTACTACTCTCTACTCACTCTCTACTACTTGCTACTACTCACTCTCTACTGCTCACTCTTTACTACTCTCTACTGCTCACTCTCTACTACTCACTCTCTACTACTTTCTACTCACTATCTACTACTTTCTACTCGCTCTCTACTACTCGCTAATACTCACTCTCTACTGCTCACTCTTTACTACTCTCTACTACTCACTCTCTACTACTCGCTACTACACACTCTCTACTGCTCACTCTTTACTACTCTCTACTACTCACTCTCTACTACTCACTCTACTACTCTACTACTCACTCTCTACTACTCTCTACTACTCTCTACTCTACTCACTCTCTACTACTCTCTACTCTCTGTTACTCACTCTCTACTACTCTCTACTCACTCTCTACTACTCTCTACTACTGTCTACTACTCACTCTCTACTGCACTCTTTACTACTCTCTACTACTCACTCTCTACTACTCACTTTCTACTCACTCTCTACTACTCTCCACTCACTCTCTACTACTCTCTACTGCTCACTCTTTACTACTTTCTACTACTCACTCCCTACTACTCACTACTACTCACTCTCTACTGCTCACCCTTTACTACTCTCTACTACTCAATCTACTACTTTCTACTACTCACTCTCTACTACTCTCTACTACTCTACTCACTCTCTACTACTCTCTACTCTCTACTACTCACTCTCTACCACTCTCTGCTCACTCTCTATTACTCGCTACTACTCACTCTCTACTGCTCACTCTTTTCTACTCTCTACTACTCACTCTCTACTACTCACTCTCTACTACTCACTCTCTACTACACACTCTCTACTACTTTCTACTACTCCCTCTCTCCCACTCACTCTCTACTACTCACTCTAAAATTCTCTACTACTCACTTTCTACTTTTCACTCTCTACTACTCACTCTCTACTACTCTACTACTCACTCTCTACTACTCCTGTCTACTACTCTCTACTCGCTCTCCACTACTCGCTACTACTCACTCTCTACTGCTCACTGTTTACTACTCTCTAGTACTCACTCTCTACTACTCGCTACTACTCGCTCTCTACTACTCACTCTACTACTCTCTACTACTCACTCTGTACTACTCACTATCTACTACTCTCTACTCTCTACGAACTCTCTACTACTCTCTACTCACTCTCTACTACTCGTTACTACTCACTCTCTACTGCTCACTCTCTTCTACTCTCTACTAATCACTCTCTACTACTCACTCTACTACTTTCTACTACTCACTCTCTACTACTCTCCACTCCTCACTCTCTACTACTCTCTACTCACTCTCTACTACTCGCTACTACTCACTCTCTACTGCTCACTCTTTACTACTCTCTACTACTCACTCTACTACTACTACTAACTCTCTGCTCACTCTCTACTACTGTCTACCCTAGTAACTCTTTACTACTCTCTACTTTCAACTACTCACTCTCTACTACTCTCTACTACTCACTACTACTCATTCTCTACTACTCACTACTACTCACTCTCTACTACTCACTCTATTACTCACTACTACTCACTCTCTACTGCTCACTCTTTACTACTCTCTACTACTCACTCTCTACTCACTCTCTACTACTCTCTACTCATTCTCTACTACTCGCTACTACTCACTCTCTACTACTCACTCTACTACTCTCTACTACTCACTCTCTACTACTCTCTACTCCTCACTCTCTACTACTCTCTACTCACTCTCTACTACTCGCTACTACTCACTCTCTACTGCTCACTCTTTACTACTCTCTACTACTCACTCTACTACTCTCTACTACTCACTCTCTGCTCACTCTCTACTACTCTTTACCCTACTCACTCTTTACTACTCTCTACTTTCAACTACTCACTCTCTACTACTCTCTACTACTCACTACTATTCATTCTCTACTACTCACTACTACTCACTCTCTACTACTCACTCTATTACTCACTATTACTCACTCTCTACTGCACACTCTTTACTACTCTCTATTACTCACTCTCTACTCACTCTCTACTACTCTCTACTCATTCTCTACTACTCGCTACTACTCACTCTCTACTACTCTCCACTCCTCACTCTCTACTACTCTCTACTCACTCTCTACTACTCGCTACTACTCACTCTCTACTGCTCACTCTTTACTACTCTCTACTACTCACTCTACTACTACTACTCACTCTCTGCTCACTCTCTACTACTCTCTACCCTAGAAACTCTTTACTACTCTCTACTTTCAACTACTCACTCTCTACTACTTTCTACTACTCACTACTACTCATTCTCTACTACTAACCACTACTCACTCTCTACTACTCACTCTATTACTCACTACTACTCACTCTCTACTGCTCACTCTTTACTACTCTCTACTACTCACTCTCTACTCACTCTCTACTACTCTCTACTCATTCTCTACTACTCGCTACTACTCACTCTCTACTGCTCACTCTTTACTACTCTCTAGTACTCACTATAGTACTCACTCTCTACTACTCTCTACTTCACTCTTTACTACTCTCTACTACTCACACTCTACAACTCATTATACTACTCTCTACTACTCACTCCCTACTACTCTCTACTACTCTCTACTCCTCTCTACTCTCTACTACTCACTCTCTACTACTCTCTACTCACTCTACTACTCTCTACTCACTCTCTACTACTCGTTACTACTCACTCTCTACTGCTCACTCTCTTCTACTCTCTACTACTCACTCTCTACTACTCACTCTACTACTCGCTACTACTCACTCTCTACTGCTCACTCTTTACTACTCTCTAGTACTCACTATATTACTCACTCTCTACAACTCTCTACCTCACTCTTTACTACTCTCTACTACTCACACTCTACAACTCATTATACTACTCTCTACTACTCACTCTCTACTACTCTCTACTACTCTCTACTCCTCTCTACTCTCTACTACTCACTCTCTACTACTCTCTACTCACTCTACTACTCTCTACTCACTCTCTACTACTTGCTACTACTCACTCTCTACTGCTCACTCTTTACTACTCTCTACTGCTCACTCTCTACTACTCACTCTCTACTACTTTCTACTCACTATCTACTACTTTCTACTCGCTCTCTACTACTCGCTAATACTCACTCTCTACTGCTCACTCTTTACTACTCTCTACTACTCACTCTCTACTACTCGCTACTACACACTCTCTACTGCTCACTCTTTACTACTCTCTACTACTCACTCTCTACTACTCACTCTACTACTCTACTACTCACTCTCTACTACTCTCTACTACTCTCTACTCTACTCACTCTCTACTACTCTCTACTCTCTGTTACTCACTCTCTACTACTCTCTACTCATTCTCTACTACTCTCTACTACTGTCTACTACTCACTCTCTACTGCACTCTTTACTACTCTCTACTACTCACTCTCTACTACTCACTTTCTACTCACTCTCTACTACTCTCCACTCACTCTCTACTACTCTCTACTGCTCACTCTTTACTACTTTCTACTACTCACTCCCTACTACTCGCTACTACTCACTCTCTACTGCTCACCCTTTACTACTCTCTACTACTCAATCTACTACTTTCTACTACTCACTCTCTACTACTCTCTACTACTCTACTCACTCTCTACTACTCTCTACTCTCTACTACTCACTCTCTACCACTCTCTGCTCACTCTCTATTACTCGCTACTACTCACTCTCTACTGCTCACTCTTTTCTACTCTCTACTACTCACTCTCTACTACTCACTCTCTACTACTCACTCTCTACTACACACTCTCTACTACTTTCTACTACTCCCTCTCTCCCACTCACTCTCTACTACTCACTCTAAAATTCTCTACTACTCACTTTCTACTTTTCACTCTCTACTACTCACTCTCTACTACTCTACTAATCAATCTCTACTACTCCTCTCTACTACTCTCTACTCGCTCTCGACTACTCGCTACTACTCACTCTCTACTGCTCACTCTTTACTACTCTCTAGTACTCACTCTCTACTACTCGCTACTACTCGCTCTCTACTACTCACTCTACTACTCTCTACTACTCACTCTGTACTACTCACTAACTACTACTCTCTACTCTCTACTCACTCTCTACTACTCTCTACTCACTCTCTACTACTCGTTACTACTCACTCTCTACTGCTCACTCTCTTCTACTCTCTACTAATCACTCTCTACTACTCACTCTACTACTTTCTACTACTCACTCTCTACTACTCTCCACTCCTCACTCTCTACTACTCTCTACTCACTCTCTACCACTCGCTACTACTCACTCTCTACTGCTCACTCTTTACTACTCTCTACTACTCACTCTACTACTACTACTCACTCTCTGCTCACTCTCTACTACTCTCTACCCTAGTAACTCTTTAGTACTCTCTACTTTCAACTACTCACTCTCTACTACTCTCTACTACTCACTACTACTCATTCTCTACTACTCACTACTACTCACTCTCTACTACTCACTCTATTACTCACTACTACTCACTCTCTACTGCTCACTGTTTACTACTCTCTACTACTCACTCTCTACTCACTCTCTACTACTCTCTACTAATTCTCTACTACTCGCTACTACTCACTCTCTACTGCTCACTCTTTACTACTCTCTAGTACTCACTATAGTACTCACTCTCTACTACTCTCTACTTCACTCTTTACTACTCTCTACTACTCACACTCTACAACTCATTATACTACTCTCTACTACTCACTCCCTACTACTCTCTACTAATCTCTGCTCCTCTCTACTCTCTACTACTCACTCTCTACTACTCTCTACTCACTCTACTACTCTCTACTCACTCTCTACTACTCGTTACTACTCACTCTCTACTACTCTCTACTACTCACTCTCTACTACTCACTCTACTACTCTCTACTACTCACTCTCTACTACTCTCTACTCCTCACTCTCTACTACTCTCTACTCACTCTCTACTACTCGCTACTACTCACTCTCTACTGCTCACTCTTTACTACTCTCTACTACTCACTCTACTACTCTCTACTACTCACTCTCTGCTCACTCTCTACTACTCTTTACCCTACTCACTCTTTACTACTCTCTACTTTCAACTACTCACTCTCTACTACTCTCTACTACTCACTACTATTCATTCTCTACTACTCACTACTACTCACTCTCTACTACTCACTCTATTACTCACTATTACTCACTCTCTACTGCACACTCTTTACTACTCTCTATTACTCACTCTCTACTCACTCTCTACTACTCTCTACTCATTCTCTACTACTCGCTACTACTCACTCTCTACTACTCTCCACTCCTCACTCTCTACTACTCTCTACTCACTCTCTACTACTCGCTACTACTCACTCTCTACTGCTCACTCTTTACTACTCTCTACTACTCACTCTACTACTACTACTCACTCTCTGCTCACTCTCTACTACTCTCTACCCTAGAAACTCTTTACTACTCTCTACTTTCAACTACTCACTCTCTACTACTCTCTACTACTCACTACTACTCATTCTCTACTACTAACCACTACTCACTCTCTACTACTCACTCTATTACTCACTACTACTCACTCTCTACTGCTCACTCTTTACTACTCTCTACTACTCACTCTCTACTCACTCTCTACTACTCTCTACTCATTCTCTACTACTCGCTACTACTCACTCTCTACTGCTCACTCTTTACTACTCTCTAGTACTCACTATAGTACTCACTCTCTACTACTCTCTACTTCACTCTTTACTACTCTCTACTACTCACACTCTACAACTCATTATACTACTCTCTACTACTCACTCCCTACTACTCTCTACTACTCTCTACTCCTCTCTACTCTCTACTACTCACTCTCTACTACTCTCTACTCACTCTACTACTCTCTACTCACTCTCTACTACTCGTTACTACTCACTCTCTACTGCTCACTCTCTTCTACTCTCTACTACTCACTCTCTACTACTCACTCTACTACTCGCTACTACTCACTCTCTACTGCTCACTCTTTACTACTCTCTAGTACTCACTATATTACTCACTCTCTACAACTCTCTACCTCACTCTTTACTACTCTCTACTACTCACACTCTACAACTCATTATACTACTCTCTACTACTCACTCTCTACTACTCTCTACTACTCTCTACTCCTCTCTACTCTCTACTACTCACTCTCTACTACTCTCTACTCACTCTACTACTCTCTACTCACTCTCTACTACTTGCTACTACTCACTCTCTACTGCTCACTCTTTACTACTCTCTACTGCTCACTCTCTACTACTCACTCTCTACTACTTTCTACTCACTATCTACTACTTTCTACTCGCTCTCTACTACTCGCGAATACTCACTCTCTACTGCTCACTCTTTACTACTCTCTACTACTCACTCTCTACTACTCGCTACTACACACTCCCTACTGCTCACTCTTTACTACTCTCTACTACTCACTCTCTACTACTCACTCTACTACTCTACTACTCACTCTCTACTACTCTCTACTACTCTCTACTCTACTCACTCTCTACTACTCTCTACTCTCTGTTACTCACTCTCTACTACTCTCTACTCATTCTCTACTACTCTCTACTACTGTCTACTACTCACTCTCTACTGCACTCTTTACTACTCTCTACTACTCACTCTCTACTACTCACTTTCTACTCACTCTCTACTACTCTCCACTCACTCTCTACTACTCTCTACTGCTCACTCTTTACTATTTTCTACTACTCACTCCCTACTACTCGCTACTACTCACTCTCTACTGCTCACCCTTTACTACTCTCTACTACTCAATCTACTACTTTCTACTACTCACTCTCTACTACTCTCTACTACTCTACTCACTCTCTACTACTCTCTACTCTCTACTACTCACTCTCTACCACTCTCTGCTCACTCTCTATTACTCGCTACTGCTCACTCTCTACTGCTCACTCTTTTCTACTCTCTACTACTCACTCTCTACTACTCACTCTCTACTACACACTCTCTACTACTTTCTACTACTCCCTCTCTCCCACTCACTCTCTACTACTCACTCTAAAATTCTCTACTACTCACTTTCTACTTTTCACTCTCTACTACTCACTCTCTACTACTCTACTACTCACTCTCTACTACTCCTCTCTACTACTCTCTACTTGCTCTCCACTACTCGCTACTACTCACTCTCTACTGCTCACTCTTTACTACTCTCTAGTACTCACTCTCTACTACTCGCTACTACTCGCTCTCTACTACTCACTCTACTACTCTCTACTACTCACTCTGTACTACTCACTATCTACTACTCTCTACTCTCTACTCACTCTCTACTACTCTCTACTACTCTCTACTCACTCTCTACTACTCGTTACTACTCACTCTCTACTGCTCACTCTCTTCTACTCTCTACTAATCACTCTCTACTACTCACTCTACTACTTTCTACTACTCACTCTCTACTACTCTCCACTCCTCACTCTCTACTACTCTCTACTCACTCTCTACTACTCGCTACTACTCACTCTCTACTGCTCACTCTTTACTACTCTCTACTACTCACTCTACTACTACTACTCACTCTCTGCTCACTCTCTACTACTCTCTACCCTAGTAACTCTTTACTACTCTCTACTTTCAACTACTCACTCTCTACTACTCTCTACTACTCACTACTACTCATTCTCTACTACTCACTACTACTCACTCTCTACTACTCACTCTATTACTCACTACTACTCACTCTCTACTGCTCACTCTTTACTACTCTCTACTACTCACTCTCTACTCACTCTCTACTACTCTCTACTCATTCTCTACTACTCGCTACTACTCACTCTCTACTGCTCACTCTTTACTACTCTCTAGTACTCACTATAGTACTCACTCTCTACTACTCTCTACTTCACTCTTTACTACTCTCTACTACTCACACTCTACAACTCATTATACTACTCTCTACTACTCACTCCCTACTACTCTCTACTAATCTCTGCTCCTCTCTACTCTCTACTACTCACTCTCTACTACTCTCTACTCACTCTACTACTCTCTACTCACTCTCTTCTACTCGTTACTACTCACTCTCTACTACTCTCTACTACTCACTCTCTACTACTCACTCTACTACTCTCTACTACTCACTCTCTACTACTCTCTACTCCTCACTCTCTACTACTCTCTACTCACTCTCTACTACTCGCTACTACTCACTCTCTACTGCTCACTCTTTACTACTCTCTACTACTCACTCTTCTACTCTCTACTACTCACTCTCTGCTCACTCTCTACTACTCTTTACCCTACTCACTCTTTACTACTCTCTACTTTCAACTACTCACTCTCTACTACTCTCTACTACTCACTACTATTCATTCTCTACTACTCACTACTACTCACTCTCTACTACTCACTCTATTACTCACTATTACTCACTCTCTACTCACTCTCTACTACTCTCTACTCATTCTCTACTACTCGCTACTACTCACTCTCTACTACTCTCCACTCCTCACTCTCTACTACTCTCTACTCACTCTCTACTACTCGCTACTACTCACTCTCTACTGCTCACTCTTTACTACTCTCTACTACTCACTCTACTACTACTACTCACTCTCTGCTCACTCTCTACTACTCTCTACCCTAGAAACTCTTTACTACTCTCTACTTTCAACTACTCACTCTCTACTACTCTCTACTACTCACTACTACTCATTCTCTACTACTAACCACTACTCACTCTCTACTACTCACTCTATTACTCACTACTACTCACTCTCTACTGCTCACTCTTTACTACTCTCTACTACTCACTCTCTACTCACTCTCTACTACTCTCTACTCATTCTCTACTAATCGCTACTACTCACTCTCTACTGCTCACTCTTTACTACTCTCTAGTACTCACTATAGTACTCACTCTCTACTACTCTCTACTTCACTCTTTACTACTCTCTACTACTCACACTCTACAACTCATTATACTACTCTCTACTACTCACTCCCTACTACTATCTACTACTCTCTACTCCTCTCTACTCTCTACTACTCACTCTCTACTACTCTCTACTCACTCTACTACTCTCTACTCACTCTCTACTACTCGTTACTACTCACTCTCTACTGCTCACTCTCTTCTACTCTCTACTACTCACTCTCTACTATTCACTCTACTACTCTCTACTACTCACTCTCTACTACTCTCTACTCCTCACTCTCTACTACTCTCTACTCACTCTCTACTACTCGCTACTACTCACTCTCTACTGCTCACTCTTTACTACTCTCTACTACTCACTCTACTACTCTCTACTACTCACTCTCTACTACTCTCTACTCACTCTCTACTACTTGCTACTACTCACTCTCTACTGCTCACTCTTTACTACTCTCTACTACTCACTCTACTACTCTCTACTACTCACTCTCTGCTCACTCTCTACTACTCTCTACCCTACTCACTCTTTACTACTCTCTACTTTCAACTACTCACTCTCTACTACTCTCTACTACTCACTACTATTCATTCTCTACTACTCACTACTACTCACTCTCTACTACTCACTCTATTACTCACTATTACTCACTCTCTACTGCACACTCTTTACTACTCTCTACTACTCACTCTCTACTCACTCTCTACTACTCTCTACTCATTCTCTACTACTCGCTACTACTCACTCTCTACTGCTCACTCTTTACTACTCTCTAGTACTCACTATACTACTCACTCTCTACTACTCTCTACTTCACTCTTTACTACTCTCTACTACTCACACTCTACAACTCATTATACTACTCTCTACTACTCACTCCCTAATACACTCTACTACTCTCTACTCCTCTCTACTCTCTACTACTCACTCTCTACTACTCTCTACTACTCTCTACTCCTCTCTACTCTCTACTACTCACTCTCTACTACTCTACTCACTCTACTACTCTCTACTACTCATTCTCTACTACTCGCTACTACTCACTCTCTACTACTCACTCTCTACTCACTCTCTACTCACTCTCTACTACTCGCTACTACTCACTCTCTCTGCACACTCTTTACTACTCTCTACTACTCACTCTCTACTCACTCTCTAATGCTCTCTACTCTCTACTACTCTCTAATCTCTACTCTCTACTACTCACTCTCTACTACTCTGTACTACTCACTCTCTACTATTCACTCTCTACTACTCTCTACTACTCAATCTCTACTACCCACTCTCTACTACTCTCTACTCTCTACTCACTCTCTACTACTCTCTACTACTCATTACTACTCACTCTCTACTGCTCACTCTCTTCTATTCTCTACTACTCACTCTCTACTACTCGCTCTACTACTCTCTACTACTCACTCTCTACTACTCTCTACTCCTCACTCTCTACTTCTCTCTACTCACTCTCTACTACTCACTCTTTACTACTCTACTCTCTACTACTCACTCTACTACTCTCTACTACTCACTCTCTACGACTCTCTACTACTCACTCTCCACTACTCACTCTACTACTCTCTACTACTCACTCTCTACTACTCACTCTCTACTACTCTCTACTCTCTACTCACTCTCTACTACTCTCTACTACTCATCACTACTCACTCTCTACTGCTCACTCTCTTCTACTCTCTACTACTCACTCTCTACTACTCGCTCTACTACTCTCTACTACTCACTCTCTACTACTCTCTACTCCTCACTTATTACTTCTCTCTACTCACTCTCTACTACTCACTCTTTACTACTCTCTACTACTCACTCTCTACTACTCACTCTACTACTCTCTACTACTCACTCTCTACGCACTCTCTACTCACTCTCTACTCTACTCACTCTCTACTACTCTCTACTATCAACTACTCACACTCTACTACTCTCTACTACTCACTACTACTCATTCTCTACTATTCACTACTACTCACTCTCTACTACTCACTCTATTACTCACTACTACTCACTCTCTACTGCTCACTCTTTACTACTCTCTACTACTCACTCTCTACTCACTCTCTACTACTCTCTACTCATTCTCTACTACTCGCTACTACTCACTCTCTATTGCTCACTCTTTACTACTCTTTAGTACTCACTATAGTACTCACTCTCTACTACTCTCTACTTCACTCTTTACTACTCTCTACTACTCACACTCTACAACTCATTATACTACTCTCTACTACTCACTCCCTACTACTCTCTACTACTCTCTACTCCTCTCTACTCTCTACTACTCACTCTCTACTACTCTCTACTCACTCTACTACTCTCTACTCACTCTCTACTACTCCTTACTACTCAATCTCTACTGCTCACTCTATTCTACTCTCTACTACTCACTCTCTACTACTCACTCTACTACTCTCTACTACTCACTCTCTACTACTCGCTACTACTCACTCTCTACTGCTCACTCTTTACTACTCTCTACTACTCACTCTACTACTCTCTACTACTCACTCTCTGCTCACTCTCTACTACTCTCTACCCTACTCACTCTTTACTACTCTCTACTTTCAACCACTCACTCTCTACTACTCTCTACTACTCACTACTATTCATTCTCTACTACTCACTACTACTCACTCTCTACTACTCACTCTATTACTCACTACTACTCACTCTCTACTGCTCACTCTTTACTGCTCTCTACTACTCACTCTCTACTACTCTCTACGTATTCTCTACTACTCGCTACTACTCACTCTCTACTACTCACTCTTTACTACTCTCTACTACTCACTCTCTACTACTCACTCTACTACTCTCTACTATTCACTCTCTACTCACTCTCTACTCACTCTCTACTCTACTCACTCTCTACTACTCTCTACTTTCAACTACTCACTCTCTACTACTCTCTACTACTCACTCTACTGCTCTCTACTATTCATTCTCTACTAATCGCTACGACTCAATCTCTACTACTCACTCTCTACTCACTCTCTACTCACTCTCTACTACTCGCTACTACTCACTCTCTACTGCTCACTCTTTACTACTCTCTACTACTCACTCTCTACTCACTCTCTAATACTCTACTCATTCTCTACTACTCACTACTACTCACTCTCTACTACTCGTTACTACTCACTCTCTACTGCTCACTCTCTTCTACTCTCTACTACTCACTCTCTACTACTCACTCTACTACTCTCTACTACTCACTCTCTACTACTCTCTACTCCTCACTCTCTACTACCCTCTACTCACTCTCTACTACTCGCTACTACTCACTCTCTACTGCTCACTCTTTACTACACTCTACTACTCACTCTCCTACTCTCTACTACTCACTCTCTGCTCACTCTCTTCTACTCTCTACCCTACTCACTCTTTACTACTCTCTACTTTCAACTACTCACTCTCTACTACTCTCTACTACTCACTACTATTCATTCTCTACTACTCACTACTACTCACTCTCTACTACTCACTCTATTACTCACTATTACTCACTCTCTACTGCACACTCTTTACTACTCTCTACTACTCACTCTCTACTCACTCTCTACTACTCTCTACTCATTCTCTACTACTCGCTACTACTCACTCTCTACTGCTCACTCTTTACTACTCTCTAGTACTCACTATACTACTCACTCTCTACTACTCTCTACTTCACTCTTTACTACTCTCTACTACTCACACTCTACAACTCATTATACTACTCTCTACTACTCACTCCTCTCTACTACTCACTCTCGACTACTCTCTACTCACTCTACTACTCTCTACTCACTCTCTACTACTTGCTACTACTACTTTCTACTCACTATCAACTACTTTCTACTCACTCTCTACTACTCGCTAATACTCACTCTCTACTGCTCACTCTTTACTACTCTCTACTACTCACTCTCTACTACTCGCTACTACACACTCTCTACTGCTCACTCTTTACTACTCTCTACTACTCACTCTCTACTACTCACTCTACTACTCTACTACTCACTCTCTACTACTCTCTACTCTACTCACTCTCTACTACTCTCTACTCTCTGTTACTCACTCTCTACTACTCTCTACTCACTCTCTACTACTCTCTACTACTGTATACTACTCACTCTCTACTGCACTCTTTACTACTCTCTACTACTCACTCTCTACTACTCACTTTCTACTCACTCTCTACTACTCTCCACTCACTCTCTACTACTCTCTACTGCTCACTCTTTACTACTCTCTACTACTCACTCTCTACTACTCGCTACTACTCACTTTCTACTGCTCACCCTTTACTACTCTCTACTACTCAATCTACTACTTTCTACTTCTCACTCTCTACTACTCTCTACTACTCTCTACTGACTCTCTACTACTCTCTACTCTCTACTACTCACTCTCTACCACTCTCTGCTCACTCTCTATTACTCGCTACTACTCACTCTCTTCTGCTCACTCTTTACTACTCACTCTCTACTACTCACTCTCTACTACACACTCTCTACTACTTTCTACTAATCCCTCTCTACTACTCACTCTCTAGTACTCACTCTACTATCCTCAACTACTCACTCTACTACTCTCTACTACTCACTTTCTACTTTTCACTCTCTACTACTCACTCTCTACTACTCTACTACTCACTCTCTACTACTCTTCTCTACTACTCTCTACTCGCTCTCTACTACTCGCTACTACTCACTCTCTACTGCTCACTCTTTACTACTCCCTATTACTCACTCTCTACTACTCACTCTACTACTCACTCTCTACTACTCACTCTACTACTCACTCTCTACTACTCTCTACTCTCTACTTCTCACCCTACTACTCTCTACTACTAACTCTCTACTACTCACTCTCTACTACTCTCTACTACTCACTCTCTACTACTCTCTACTCACTATCTACTACTCTCTACTCACTCTCTACTGTTCGCTACTACTCACTCTCAACTGCTCACTCTTTACTACTCTCTACTACTCACTCTCTACTACTCGCTACTTCTCACTCTCTACTGCTCACTCTTTACTACTCTCTATTACTTACTCTCTACTCACTCTCTACTACTCTCTACTCACTCTCTACTACTCACTCTCTATTACTTTCTACTCACTATCTACTACTTTCTACTCACTCTCTACTACTCGCTAATACTCAATCTCTACTGCTCACTCTTTACTACTGTCTAGTACTCACTCTCTACTACTCGCTACTACTCACTCTCTATTACTCACTCTACTACGCTCTACTACTCACTCTCTACTACTCACTCTCTACTACTCTCTACTTACTCTCTACTACTCTACTGCTCACTCTTTACTACTCTCTACTACTCACTCTCTACTACTCGCTACTACTCACTTTCTACTGCTCACCCTTTACTACTCTCTACTACTCAATCTACTACTTTCTACTACTCACTCTCTACTACTCTCTACTACTCTCTACTCACTCTCTACTACTCTCTACTCTCTGCTACTCACTCTCTACCACTCTCTGCTCACTCTCTATTACTCTCTACTACTCACTCTCTACTAATCACTCTCTACTACACACTCTCTACTACTTTCTACTAATCCCTCTCTACTGCTCACTCTCTACTACTCACTCTACTATTCTCCACTACTCACTCTACTACTCTCCACTACTCACTTTCTACTTTTCACTCTCTACTACTCACTCTCTACTACTCTACTACTCACTCTCTACTACTCTTCTCTACTACTCTCTACTCGCTCTCCACTACTCGCTACTACTCACTCTCTACTGCTCACTCTTTACTACTCCCTATTACTCACTCTCTACTACTCACTCTACTACTCACTCTCTACTACTCTCTGCTCTACTCACTCTCTACTACTCTCTACTCTCTACTTCTCACCCTACTACTCTCTACTACTAACTCTCTACTACTCACTCTCTACTACTCTCTACTACTCACTCTCTACTACTCTCTACTCACTATCTACTACTCTCTACTCACTCTCTACTGTTCGCTACTACTAACTCTCAACTGCTCACTCTTTACTACTCTCTACTACTCACTCTCTACTACTCACTACTTCTCACTCTCTACTGCTCACTCTTTACTACTCTATACTACTTACTCTCTACTCACTTTCTACTACTCTCTACTCATTCTCTACTACTCGCTACTACTCACTCTCTACTGCTCACTCTTTACTACTGTCTAGTACTCACTCTCTACTACTCGCTACTACTCACTCTCTACTACTCACTCTACTACGCTCTACTACTCACTCTCTACTACTCACTCTCTACTACTCTCTACTCACTCTCTACTACTCTCTACTCACTCTCTACTACTCGTTACTACTCACTCTCTACTGCTCACTCTCTTCTACTCTCTACTACTCACTCTCAACTACTCACTCTACTAATCTCTACTACTCACTCTCTACTACTCTCTACTCCTCACTCTCTACTACTCTCTACTCACTCTCTACTACTCGCTACTACTCACTCTCTACTGCTAACTCTTTAGTAGAGAGTGAGTAGTAGAGTGAGTAGTAGAGAGTGAGTAGTAGAGAGTAGTACTCACTCTACTACTCACTCTCTACTACTCTCTACTTTCAACTACTCACTCTCTACTACTCTCTACTACTCACTCTACTACTCTCTACTACTCATTCTCTACTACTCGCTACTACTCACTCTCTACTACTCACTCTCTACTCACTCTCTACTACTCGCTACTACTCACTCTCTACTGCTCACACTTTACTAGTCTCTACTACTCACTCTCTACTCACTCTACTACTCTCTACTCATTCTCTACTTCTCGCTACTACTCACTCTCTACTGCTCACTCTTTACTACTCTCTAGTACTCACTCTCTACTACTCGCTACTACTCACTCTCTACTGCTCACTCTTTACTACTCTCTACAACTTACTATACTACTCACTCTCTACTACTCTCTACCTCACTCTTTACTACTCTCTACTACTCACTCTCTACAACTCACTATACTATTCTCTACTACTTACTCTCTACTAATCTCTACTACTCTCTACTCTCTACTCACTCTCTACTACTCTCTACTCTCTACTACTCACACTCTACTACTCTCTACTCACTCTCTACTACTCTCTACTCACTCTCTACTACTTGCTACTACTCACTCTCTTCTGATCACTCTTTACTACTCTCTACTGCTCACTCTCTACTACTCACTCTCTACTACTTTCTACTCACTCTCTACTACTCTCTACTCACTCTCTACTACTCGCTACTACTCACTCTCTACTGCTCACTCTTTACTACTCCCTATTACTCACTCTCTACTACTCACTCTACTACTCACTCTCTACTACTCTCTGCTCTACTCACTCTCTACTACTCTCTACTCTCTACTTCTCACCCTACTACTCTCTACTACTCACTCTCTACTACTCTCTACTACTCACTCTCTGCTCACTCTCTACTACTCTCTACCCTACTCACTCTTTACTACTCTCTACTTTCAACTACTCACTCTCTACTACTTTCTACTACTCACTACTACTCATTCTCTACTACTCACTACTACTCACTCTCTACTACTCACTCTATTACTCACTACTACTCACTCTCTACTGCTCACTCTTTACTACTCTCTACTACTCACTCTCTACTCACTCTCTACTACTCTCTACTCATTCTCTACTACTCGCTACTACTCACTCTCTACTGCTCACTCTTTACTGCTCTCTAGTACTCACTACACTACTCACTCTCTACTACTCTCTACTTCCCTCTTTACTACTCTCTACTACTCACACTCTACAACTCATTATACTACTCTCTACTACTCACTCCCTACTACTCTCTACTACTCTCTACTCCTCTCTACTCTCTAATACTCACTCTCTACTCACTCTAATACTCTCTACTCACTCTCTACTACTCGTTACTACTCACTCTCTACTGCTCACTCTCTTCTACTCTCTACTACTACTCTACTACTCACTCTCTACTACTCTCTACTACTCTCTACTCTACTCACTCTCTACTACTCTCTACTCTCTGTTACTCACTCTCTACTACTCTCTACTCACTCTCTACTACTCTCTACTACTGTCTACTACTCACTCTCATGTAATCAGGAAAGGGGGGGACAAGAGAGCTGGTTGTTTAAAGAGGTCCTGTTCTAATGCTCCCGGGGGTCTACGTAGGAAAAGACAGGTAAGAGCAGTTCCTCTAAATGGCCAATTTGGAAAAAATCGTGATGATTTTACTGTTGAATCTGATCTGGGAAGGGAAAATTAAATTTCAGATCTTGTTGCCCTCACACACCTGTTAGGGTGTCATGCTTCATCATTGGGCGCTCCTCGTCGGACCGGCGCTGCAATGTCCAACGGGCCTGGTGGCATCTTTAGCGGAGATCTTTTGATCTGAGAACGCCGTTTTATGTGAAGACCATGTGTATGACTGTGGAGGGTAATAGCTCCTAAGAATGTGGGGATTCGGAAAAACTAAAATAGACCCTGGCCCCTCAGTAATTTTAATTAGGTTAAGTAGGGCTGGGACTAGGTAAAACCAGGGAGGCTACTCAGGTGATTCTAGGTATCAGGGTAGCCTATAGTTGACAGGGGTCAACATGTTTCGTGTCATGGATGCTCAAACTCGAGCGACACTTCTTCAGGACCGTGGGACCAATTATAAGTACATATACCACAATTTCTTATAACGGGGTACTTAAGGTCAACCACATGTAAAGCTGAACCTAAATATGGTACAGAATAGATGGCTCCGCCTAAACAGAGGGAGACAAAAAGTAGAGGACAAGCAGAAGCCACCCATTAGCAGCTTAGTCAAGAGATAAGGGTCCAAACGTCATGGTGAGGTGTCAATTATCTCCTTCACAGGACCAAGGTTTCTACTCTCAATAACGAACTAGTTAGAGAGAGGACATTAAAAGTTTGAACTAGTACATATAAAACACAACTAAATATGATCAAGCAGTGATAAACGACTAAATTCCCCTTAAATGTCACAAGAAAATTTCAGGATATCGATCTTACCTCAGAGTGAGGGGGTCAGAGCTTCATAGGTGAAGGAGTAGCAACCGGACCACTGGAACGGTCCCACTGTGACAAAGATATAAGCATCGCAAAATAACATGCTGTACAACATGTGAATGAAATACTCTATCACTATTAAGAGCGTGGGATGTGTTGCTCGGGGTGGTCAATATGCTACTTAGTGCCAATCTGTTCTCTCCTCACATCAGGAATAGTGCAAAGTGGTAAGGGCTAAGTAGTCTAGTACACACTAGTGATGGTTGGTGTCTAGAAAGAAAGTGGTGATAGTCATGGAAATCCGTGGGTGTAGACTAACACGATATAACAGAGTCCGCAGCGGTGGGATGTAGTAACACACACTCGTGGAAGAGATGTGTCTGGATCGCAACAGGTACGATCTCCGTTAATTAAACCTGACACGGTACGCGAGGTTGACTATAGGTGTGGTATAAATAGTGGTGTTCCTCCGATTACAAAGTGCATAATAGTATTGGTGGAAAAGACGTCCTAATCTGTGAACACCAAGTGTTGCCCAGCCCATTACGGGTTGCGTACTGTGGCCAAACAAGTGCGGGCGGAACAAACCCATAAGTTGAGTATGTGGTGCTCGTATTTACCCTTGGCTAGATCTCCGGTCGGGACTTAGTGGCGATCGCATCGCATACAGTGAGCGTAGTTAGAGACTTACCCAAAAAGTAGCGGGGGGCAGGCCAAAACAGGACGTGTCTGCTCCTCACCTGAATATTACCGGTACCGGATTCACTTCCTGTATTTAACCGACAACTCAGTTGCGAGGTCTCGCGAGACTCTCCGGAGGGCGACATCTTGTCCCAGGAGTGGTGCCTGACCTAGGATTTCGAAACCCTTTGCGAACTAAATGGTGTGGTACGGGGAAGATACAGACGTTGAAATACAACGTTATATCTTGACAGAACGTTATGTTTGGATAGAAACTATCGGTTTCCACAGATCTGGATACTGAATATGGCATGTTGCAAACCCAATAATAATAAAGGTTACTAGGGGCTAGTAGTGGCCGTGTAGTCATCGATTAACCCAGGTAGAATCCAGAGGGTGCTCTCCCTTACAGAAGTAGCAAGGTGTATAATGAGGAACGTTACATCACTACCAAGGGACGGAGACGTAATTTATGTGTAAGATACACAGGGTATGGTTAGTTGATATAAACCAAGGAGTATAGACACATGTTTATATACACGTTAATTCTATGTATATATAGAGACAGAAGTTTTTTGATAAGGAATAATACGATACCATTAGAGGCCTCGAGACATTACACCACCGTCATGTTAATGGAGGTGCCATGTATAGTAGGTGTGTTATCAAGTTAGTTCTGTCCACGGAATTTCGTCGTTAAGACCCCTTTCTTGCGTGGATAAGCGAAAAATCCATCTCTGTTCAGTTTCAAAAAGTTTCTCGTGAGACCATGAGGGGTTACTTTCAATCACGGTCCATTGTAAATCATTGTGTCCATGCGGGTGAGTGAGGTAGTGTGTACTCAGTTTTGTCGTGGATCTTCCACACCGTATATTGCTGCGGTGTTCCATAATTCTTGTCTTTATGGGCGTGTTGTCATGCCGACGTATCTTAATTTGCAGGGGCAAGTAATTAAATAAACGCAATTGTTGGAATTACAGTTAGTATGATTTTTCTGAGTCCAGACTTTGCCTGTTTCAAGAGTAAGTTCTTTGGTTGCCTTGGTAAGGTCACACACTCCGCATTGTCCGCAGGGATAATGTCCACGTACGGGATCCATATCCCACAGGGTCCTTTGTTTTGTTGGTTTTTCAATCTTAGGACGGGTATGTACTAGGATGTCACGTAGGTTGCTTGTGCGTTTGTTCGCAAATCTTGGAGGGGGTAAAGCCACTTTTCCCGTAGTCAGGATCTTCCAGTTCTTTTTTATGATCTTCTGGATCATATTAGATTCTGGTGTGAACGTTGTCACGCATGTCAGTGATTCATCAGTAGACTTAATTTTTGGTTCCAGCAGGGATTCTCGGTTGTTGTTGAGTGCTCGTTTGTTTGATCTTTTTACAATAGATGTGGGGTAGTCTCGAGTCTTCAATTGGTGACTGAGAATGGCTGCTTCCTTTTTGTAATCGCTGGTCTTTTCGCAGTTCCTGCGAAGACGGAGGAACTGTCCGAAGGGTAGGTTGTCCCTTAAGGCTTTTGGATGATAGCTTCCATATAATAATAAGCTATTCCGATCTGTAGGTTTTTTGAAAGTCTTGGTTGATAACCCGCCATCTTGTAAGGTTATGGTAAGGTCTAGGAAGTGGATCTCTGTGGATGAAACAGAACGGGTGAACCTCAAGTATGGGTCCAGGGAGTTGACCCATGTGAAGAATCTGTCACACGTCTCACTATCACCTTTCCATAGGATCAAGATGTCGTCAATGTAGCGTTTCCACAATACAATGTTGTCGCGAAAGATGTTATCTGTCAGGTGAAGATGTTCGAAATCAGCTACATAGAGACAGGCCAGGCTTGGAGCAAAGGTACTGCCCATACAAGTACCTTGGGTTTGGTGGAAGAACTGGTCTTTGAATTGGAAGTAACTCTCACACATAGCTATTGTTGCGCACTCCATAATGAACGACACTGGTGTAGTAGAGGTCCAGTCTTCTTTAAGAAGAAGTTCTTCAATCACTCTAAGGGTTTCAGTTTGAGGAATATTTGTATAGAGTGCCTCCACATCCAATGTCATAAGGAGATTCACTTGATTGTTGGTATTGAACTCGGATATGAGATTCAAAACATCCCTGGTGTCCTGTAGGTACGATGGTATACGTTTCACCAGGGGGCGAAGAAAGTGATCACAAAATTTGCTGAGGGGTTCTAAGACTGAGCCGATCCCTGATACTATAGGGCGTCCAGGGGGTGGATTTTGGCCTTTGTGAATCTTGGGGAGCGTGTAGAACGCTGGTATGCGTGGTTGTGAGTTCACCAGGAACACACTCTCCACTACTTTCTACTAATCCCTCTCTACTACTCACTCTCTACTACTCACTCTACTATTCTCAACTACTCACTCTACTACTCTCTACTACTCACTTTCTACTTTTCACTCTCTACTACTCACTCTCTACTACTCACTCTACTACTCTCTACTACTCACTCTCTACTACTCTCTACTCCTCACTCTCTACTACTCTCTACTCACTCTCTACTACTCACTCTCTACTGCTCACTCTTTACTACTCTCTACTACTCACTCTACTACTCTCTACTACTCACTCTCTGCTCACTCTCTACTACTCTCTACCCTACTTACTCTTTACTACTCTCTACTTTCAACTACTCACTCTCTACTACTCACTACTATTCATTCTCTACTACTCACTACTACTCACTCTCTACTTCTCACTCTATTACTCACTACTACTCACTCTCTACTGCTCACTCTTTACTACTCTCTACTACTCACTCTCTACTCACTCTCTACTACTCTCTACTCATTCTCTACTACTCCCTACTACTCACTCTCTACTGCTCACTCTTTACTACTCTCTAGTACTCACTATACTACTCACTCTCTACTACTCTCTACTTCACTCTTTACGACTCTCTACTACTCACACTCTACAACTCATTATACTACTCTCTACTACTCACTCCCTACTGCTCTCTACTACTCTCTACTCCTCTCTACTCTCTACTACTCACTCTCTACTACTCCCTACTCACTCTACTACTCTCTACTCACTCTCTACTACTTGCTACTACTACTTTCTACTCACTATCAACTACTTTCTACTCACTCTCTACTACTCGCTAATACTCACTCTCTACTGCTCACTCTTTACTACTCTCTACTACTCACTCTCTACTACTCGCTACTACACACTCTCTACTGCTCACTCTTTACTACTCTCTACTACTCACTCTCTACTACTCACTCTACTACTCTACCACTCACTCTCTACTACTCTCTACTCTACTCACTCTCTACTACTCTCTACTCTCTGTTACTCACTCTCTACTACTCTCTACTCACTCTCTACTACTCTCTACTACTGTCTACTACTCACTCTCTACGTCACTCTTTACTACTCTCTACTACTCACTCTCTACTACTCACTTTCTACTCACTCTCTACTACTCTCCACTCACTCTCTACTACTTTCTACTGCTCACTCTTTACTACTCTCTACTACTCACTCTCTACTACTCGCTACTACTCACTTACTACTGCTCACCCTTTACTACTCTCTACTACTCAATCTACTACTTTCTACTTCTCACTCTCTACTACTCTCTACTACTCTCTACTGACTCTCTACTACTCTCTACTCTCTACTACTCACTCTCTACCACTCTCTGCTCACTCTCTATTACTCGCTACTACTCACTCTCTTCTGCTCACTCTTTACTACTCTTTACTACTCACTCTCTACTACTCACTCTCTACTACACACTCTCCACTACATTCTACTAATCCCTCTCTACTACTCACTCTCTACTACTCACTCTACTATTCTCAACTACTCACTCTACTACTCTCTACTACTCACTTTCTACTTTTCACTCTCTACTACTCACTCTCTACTACTCTACTACTCACTCTCTACTACTCTTCTCTACTACGCTCTACTCGCTCTCTACTACTCGCTACTACTCACTCTCTACTGCTCACTCTTTACTACTCCCTATTACTCACTATCTACTACTCACTCTACTACTCACTCTCTACTACTCTCTACTCTCTACTTCTCACCCTACTACTCTCTACTACTAACTCTCTACTACTCACTCTCTACTACTCTCTACTACTCGCTCTCTACTACTCTCTACTCACTATCTACTACTCTCTACTCACTCTCTACTGTTCGCTACTACTCACTCTCAACTGCTCACTCTTTACTACTCTCTACTACTCACTCTCTACTACTCGCTACGTCTCACTCTCTACTGCTCACTCTTTACTACTCTCTATTACTTACTCTCTACTCACTCTCTACTACTCTCTACTCACTCTCTACTACTCACTCTCTACTACTTTCTACTCACTATCTACTACTTTCTACTCACTCTCTACTACTCGCTAATACTCACTCTCTACTGCTCACTCTTTACTACTGTCTAGTACTCACTCTCTACTACTCGCTACTACTCACTCTCTATTACTCACTCTACTACGCTCTACTACTCACTCTCTACTACTCACTCTCTACTACTCTCAACTTACTCTCTACTACTCTACTGCTCACTCTTTACTACTCTCTACTACTCACTCTACTATTCGCTACTACTCACTTTCTACTGCTCACCCTTTACTACTCTCTACTACTCAATCTACTACTTTCTACTACTCACTCTCTACTACTCTCTACTACTCTCTACTCACTCTCTACTACTCTCTACTCTCTGCTACTCACTCTCTACCACTCTCTGATCACTCTCTATTACTCTCTACTACTCACTCTCTACTGATCACTCTCTACTACACACTCTCTACTACTTTCTACTAATCCCTCTCTACTGCTCACTCTCTACTACTCACTCTACTATTCTCCACTACTCACTTTACTACTCTCTACTACTCACTCTCTACTACTCTACTACTCACTCTCTACTACTCTTCTCTACTACTCTCTACTCGCTCTCCACTACTCGCTACTACTCACTCTCTACTGCTCACTCTTTACTACTCCCTATTACTCACTCTCTACTACTCACTCTACTACTCACTCTCTACTACTCTCTGCTCTACTCACTCTCTACTACTCTCTACTCTCTACTTCTCACCCTACTACTCTCTACTACTAACTCTCTACTACTCACTCTCTACTACTCTCTACTACTCACTCTCTACTACTCTCTACTCACTATCTACTACTCTCTACTCACTCTCTACTGTTCGCTACTACTCACTCTCAACTGCTCACTCTTTACTACTCTCTACTACTCACTCTCTACTACTCGCTACTTCTCACTCTCTACTGCTCACTCTTTACTACTCTCTACTACTTACTCTCTACTCACTCTCTACTACTCTCTACTCATTCTCTACTACTCACTACTACTCACTCTCTACTGCTCACTCTTTACTACTGTCTAGTACTCACTCTCTACTACTCGCTACTACTCACTCTCTACTACTCACTCTACTATGCTCTACTACTCACTCTCTACTACTCACTCTCTACTACTCTCTACTCACTCTCTACTACTCTCTACTCACTCTCTACTACTCGTTACTACTCACTCTCTACTGCTCACTCTCATCTACTCTCTACTACTCACTCTCCACTACTCACTCTACTAATCTCTACCACTCACTCTCTACTACTCTCTACTCCTCACTCTCTACTACTCTCTACTCACTCTCTACTACTCGCTACTACTCACTCTCTACTGCTAACTCTTTAGTAGAGAGTGAGTAGTGGAGTGAGTAGTAGAGAGTGAGTAGTAGAGAGTAGTACTCACTCTACTACTCACTCTCTACTACTCTCTACTTTCAACTACTCACTCTCTACTACTCTCTACTACTCACTCTACTACTCTCTACTACTCATTCTCTACTACTCGCTACTACTCACTCTCTACTACTCACTCTCTACTCACTCTCTACTACTCGCTACTTCTCACTCTCTACTGCTCACTCTTTACTACTCTCTACTACTCACTCTCTACTCACTCTACTACTCTCTACTCATTCTCTACTTCTCGCTACTACTCACTTTCTACTGCTCACTCTTTACTACTCTCTAGTACTCACTCTCTAATACTCGCTACTACTCACTCTCTACTGCTCACTCTTTACTACTCTCTACAACTCACTATACTACTCACTCTCTACTACTCTCTACCTCACTCTCCACTACTCTCTACTACTCACTCTCTACTACCCACTCTCTACTACTCTCTACTATCTACTCACTCTTTACTACTCTACTCTCTACTACTCACTCTACTACTCTCTACTACTCACTCTCTACTACTCTCTACTACTCACTCTCTACTACTCACTCTACTACTCTCTACTACTCACTCTCTACTACTCACTCTCTACTACTCTCTACTCTCTACTCACTCTCTACTACTCTCTACTACTCATTACTACTCACTCTCTACTGCTCACTCTCTTCTACTATCTACTACTCACTCTCTACTACACGCTCTACTACTCTCTACTACTCACTCTCTACTACTCTCTACTCCTCACTCTCTACTACTCTCTACTCACTCTCTACTACTCACTCTTTACTACTCTCTACTACTCACTCTCTACTACTCACTCTACTACTCTCTACTACTCACTCTCTACTCACTCTCTACTCACTCTCTACTCTACTCACTCTCTACTACTCTCTACTTTCAACTACTCACACTCTACTACTCTCTACTACTCACTCTACTACTCTCTACTACTCATTCTCTACTACTCGCTACTACTCACTCTCTACTACTCACTCTCTACTCACTCTCTACTCACTCTCTACTACTCGCTACTACTCACTCTCTACTGCTCACTCTTTACTACTCTCTACTACTCACTCTCTACTCACTCTCTAATACTCTCTATTCATTCTCTACTACTCATTACTACTCACTCTCTACTACTCTCTACTCACTCTCTACTACTCATTACTACTCACTCTCTACTGCTCACTCTCTTCTACTCTCTACTACTCACTCTCTACTACTCACTCTACTACTCTCTACTACTCACTCTCTACTACTCTCTACTCCTCACTCTCTACTACTCTCTACTCACTCTCTACTACTCGCTACTACTCACTCTCTACTGCTCACTCTTTACTACTCTCTACTACTCACTCTACTACTCTCTACTACTCACTCTCTGCTCACTCTCTACTACTCTCTACCCTACTTACTCTTTACTACTCTCTACTTTCAACTACTCACTCTCTACTACTCACTACTATTCATTCTCTACTACTCACTACTACTCACTCTCTATTACTCACTCTATTACTCACTACTACTCACTCTCTACTGCTCACTCTTTACTACTCTCTACTACTCACTCTCTACTGCTCACTCTTTACTACTGTCTAGTACTCACTCTCTACTACTCGCTACTACTCACTCTCTACTACTCACTCTACTACGCTCTACTACTCACTCTCTACTACTCACTCTCTACTACTCTCTACCCACTCTCTACTACTCTCTACTCACTCTCTACTACTCGTTACTACTCACTCTCTACTGCTCACTCTCATCTACTCTCTACTACTCACTCTCCACTACTCACTCTACTAATCTCTACTACTCACTCTCTACTACTCTCTACTCCTCACTCTCTACTACACTCTACTCACTCTCTACTACTCGCTACTACTCACTCTCTACTGCTAACTCTTTAGTAGAGAGTGAGTAGTAGAGTGAGTAGTAGAGAGTGAGTAGTAGAGAGTAGTACTCACTCTACTACTCACTCTCTACTACTCTCTACTTTCAACTACTCACTCTCTACTACTCTCTACTACTCACTCTCTACTCACTCTCTACTCACTCTCTACTCTACTCACTCTCTACTACTCTCTACTTTCAACTACTCACACTCTACTACTCTCTACTACTCACTCTACTACTCTCTACTACTCATTCTCTACTACTCGCTACTACTCACTCTCTACTACTCACTCTCTACTCACTCTCTACTCACTCTCTACTACTCGCTACTACTCACTCTCTACTGCTCACTCTTTACTACTCTCTACTACTCACTCTCTACTCACTCTCTAATACTCTCTATTCATTCTCTACTACTCACTACTACTCACTCTCTACTACTCTCTACTCACTCTCTACTACTCATTACTACTCACTCTCTACTGCTCACTCTCTTCTACTCTCTACTACTCACTCTCTACTACTCACTCTACTACTCTCTACTACTCACTCTCTACTACTCTCTACTCCTCACTCTCTACTACTCTCTACTCACTCTCTACTACTCGCTACTACTCACTCTCTACTGCTCACTCTTTACTACTCTCTACTACTCACTCTACTACTCTCTACTACTCACTCTCTGCTCACTCTCTACTACTCTCTACCCTACTTACTCTTTACTACTCTCTACTTTCAACTACTCACTCTCTACTACTCACTACTATTCATTCTCTACTACTCACTACTACTCACTCTCTATTACTCACTCTATTACTCACTACTACTCACTCTCTACTGCTCACTCTTTACTACTCTCTACTACTCACTCTCTACTGCTCACTCTTTACTACTGTCTAGTACTCACTCTCTACTACTCGCTACTACTCACTCTCTACTACTCACTCTACTACGCTCTACTACTCACTCTCTACTACTCACTCTCTACTACTCTCTACCCACTCTCTACTACTCTCTACTCACTCTCTACTACTCGTTACTACTCACTCTCTACTGCTCACTCTCATCTACTCTCTACTACTCACTCTCCACTACTCACTCTACTAATCTCTACTACTCACTCTCTACTACTCTCTACTCCTCACTCTCTACTACTCTCTACTCACTCTCTACTACTCGCTACTACTCACTCTCTACTGCTAACTCTTTAGTAGAGAGTGAGTAGTAGAGTGAGTAGTAGAGAGTGAGTAGTAGAGAGTAGTACTCACTCTACTACTCACTCTCTACTACTCTCTACTTTCAACTACTCACTCTCTACTACTCTCTACTACTCACTCTACTACTCTCTACTACTCATTCTCTACTACTCACTACTACTCACTCTCTACTACTCACTCTCCACTCACTCTCTACTACTCGCTACTACTCACTCTCTACTGCTCACACTTTACTAGTCTCTACTACTCACTCTCTACTCACTCTACTACTCTCTACTCATTCTCTACTTCTCGCTACTACTCACTCTCTACTGCTCACTCTTTACTACTCTCTAGTACTCACTCTCTACTACTCGCTACTACTCACTCTCTACTGCTCACTCTTTACTACTCTCTACAACTTACTATACTACTCACTCTCTACTACTCTCTACCTCACTCTTTACTACTCTCTACTACTCACTCTCTAGAACTCACTATACTATTCTCTACTACTTACTCTCTACTAATCTCTACTACTCTCTACTCTCTACTCACTCTCTACTACTCTCTACTCTCTACTACTCACACTCTACTACTCTCTACTCACTCTCTACTACTCTCTACTCACTCTCTACTACTTGCTACTACTCACTCTCTTCTGATCACTCTTTACTACTCTCTACTGCTCACTCTCTACTACTCACTACTACTCACTATCTACTGCTCACTCTTTACTACTCCCTATTACTCTCTACTACTCACTCTACTACTCACTCTCTACTACTCTCTGCTCTACTCACTCTCTACTACTCTCTACTCTCTACTTCTCACCCTACTACTCTCTACTACTCACTCTCTACTACTCTCTACTACTCACTCTCTGCTCACTCTCTACTACTCTCTACCCTACTCACTCTTTACTACTCTCTACTTTCAACTACTCACTCTCTACTACTTTCTACTACTCACTACTACTCATTCTCTACTACTCACTACTACTCACTCTCTACTACTCACTCTATTACTCACTACTACTCACTCTCTACTGCTCACTCTTTACTACTCTCTACTACTCACTCTCTACTCACTCTCTACTACTCTCTACTCATTCTCTACTACTCGCTTCTACTCACTCTCTACTGCTCACTCTTTACTGCTCTCTAGTACTCACTACACTACTCACTCTCTACTACTCTCTACTTCCCTCTTTACTACTCTCTACTACTCACACTCTACAACTCATTATACTACTCTCTACTACTCACTCCCTACTACTCTCTACTACTCTCTACTCCTCTCTACTCTCTAATACTCACTCTCTACTCACTCTAATACTCTCTACTCACTCTCTACTTCTCGTTACTACTCACTCTCTACTGCTCACTCTCTTCTACTCTCTACTACTCACTCTCTACTACTCACTCTACTACTCTCTACTACTCACTCTCTACTACTCTCTACTCCTCACTCTCTACTACTCTCTACTCACTCTCTACTACTCGCTACTACTCACTCTCTACTGCTCACTCTTTACTACTCTCTACTACTCACTCTACTACTCTCTACTACTCACTCTCTGCTCACTCTCTACTACTCTCTACCCTACTTACTCTTTACTACTCTCTACTTTCAACTACTCACTCTCTACTACTCACTACTATTCATTCTCTACTACTCACTACTACTCACTCTCTATTACTCACTCTATTACTCACTACTACTCACTCTCTACTGCTCACTCTTTACTACTCTCTACTACTCACTCTCTACTCACTCTCAACTACTCTCTACTCATTCTCTACTACTCCCTACTACTCACTCTCTACTGCTCACTCTTTACTGCTCTCTAGTACTCACTATACTACTCACTCTCTACTACTCTCTACTTCACTCTTTACTACTCTCTACTACTCACACTCTACAACTCATTATACTACTCTCTACTACTCACTCCCTACTACTCTCTACTACTCTCTACTCCTCTCTACTCTCTACTACTCACTCTCTACTACTCTCTACTCACTCTACTACTCTCTACTCACTCTCTACTACTTGCTACTACTACTTTCTACTCACTATCAACTACTTTCTACTCACTCTCTACTACTCGCTAATACTCACTCTCTACTGCTCACTCTTTACTACTCTCTACTACTCACTCTCTACTACTCGCTACTACACACTCTCTACTGCTCACTCTTTACTACTCTCTACTACTCACTCTCTACTACTCACTCTACTACTCTACCACTCACTCTCTACTACTCTCTACTCTACTCACTCTCTACTACTCTCTACTCTCTGTTACTCACTCTCTACTACTCTCTACTCACTCTCTACTACTCTCTACTACTGTCTACTACTCACTCTCTACTGCACTCTTTACTACTCTCTACTACTCACTCTCTACTACTCACTTTCTACTCACTCTCTACTACTCTCCACTCACTCTCTACTACTTTCTACTGCTCACTCTTTACTACTCTCTACTACTCACTCTCTACTACTCGCTACTACTCACTTTCTACTGCTCACCCTTTACTACTCTCTGCTACTC
>NW_028187557.1:0-1000 GCF_964204655.1 Triturus cristatus
ACAGGCACAAATTCGCATTTCCCCTCAACCTACGAGCAAACTACTATTTTTCTCAATAACTAGACATTCCCAACATACCTCCCAACCCCTTAAACACATTCCCAAAAATAGGGAACACCCCAAAATACCCTCCCAAACAACCGCATTACCGCGACCTCTGGGCCAGCCAATGTTAGCCAATGGCACGAAAGTACACTTACAAAACAGGCCAAAAGTACCCTTTCCCCTCCACCTACAACCAAACTGCTATTTTTCCCAGAAACTAGACATTCCCAACATTGCTCCCACACCCCTAAACTCCTTCCCAAAAACCTAGAACACCCCAACATACCACCCCAAAAACGTGCATTACCGCGACCTCGCATAAGGCCTAAAGTCGCGTCCAAAATGCACTTTCAAACTAGGCCCAAAACACCCCTTCCCCTCCATGAATTTTCTTCAAAACACTTGCAAACAAAATTAGACTTTCCCACCTCTGATCCCAGCTAACTACATCCACTTGGAACCACCTGGAACACCCTGCAATCGAACCCCAAAAACATGTAAACACTCACATTTAACATGGGCTCCTATGGCAGCTCCTTCCTTCCTCGACTTTCACGAAAAACACCCTTCCCATCGATCGATTCCTCCCAATCTTCCTGCACACCCATGAATTCCCCCTCCCTACCACTCACAGCAGCCCCGTTCCTCTGGAGCAAGTGGAACACCCTTAAAACCACTTCTCCACCACCCCAAAAACGCCCATTGGATAACATGGCGATTCAGGCCATCACTCAAAAAGTGCTTTTTTCGCACTTCCCCTACTTCGATCCTCTTGAAACTCACTGGGACATTAGTTCCAGCGATTATGAAGAATCTCAGCAAGAATTACACAAATCCATCCAGTGGAAGGGGTACGACTTTTGCGGCAAACACGCGCCCCCCGCAAACACGCAAAATCACCCCAAAATCAGCCAAATCTGGATCGATTTTTGCCAAACCACTGGAAAACCTTCCC